>NW_024067822.1:57500-60000 GCF_009389715.1 Phoenix dactylifera | reverse complement strand
ATACCTATGAATTCCATTGGACCCAGAAATGAGACATTGGAAGAATCTTTTTGGTCTTCCAATATCAATAGGTTGATTGTTTCGCTCCTGTATCTTCCAAAAGGGAAAAAGATTTCTGAGAGTTGTTTCATGGATCCGCAAGAGAGTACTTGGGTTCTCCCAATAAATAAAAAGTGTATCATGCCTGAATCTGACCGGAGTTCGCGGTGGTGGAGGAACCGGATCGGAAAAAAGAGGGATTCTAGTTGTAAGATATCTAATGAAACCGTAGCTGGAATTGAGATCTCATTCAAAGAGAAAGATAGCAAATATCTGGAGTTTCTTTTTTTATCCTATACGGATGATCCGATCCGCAAGGACCATGATTGGGAATTGTTTGATCGTCTTTCTCCGAGGAAGAAGCGAAACATAATCAACTTGAATTCGGGACAGCTATTCGAAATCTTAGGGAAAGACTTGATTTGTTATCTCATGTCTGCTTTTCGTGAAAAAAGACCAATTGAAGGGGAGGTTTTCTTCAAACAACAAGGAGCTGAGGCAACTATTCAATCAAATGATATTGAGCATGTTTCCCATCTCTTCTCGAGAAACAAGTGGGGTATTTCTTTGCAAAATTGTGCTCAATTTCATATGTGGCAATTCCGCCAAGATCTCTTCGTTAGTTGGGGGAAGAATCAGCACGAATCGGATTTTTTGAGGAACGTATCGAGAGAGAATTTGATTTGGTTAGACAATGTGTGGTTGGTAAACAAGGATCGGTTTTTTAGCAAGGTACGGAATGTATTGTCAAATATTCAATATGATTCCACAAGATCTATTTTCGTTCAAGTAAGGGATTCTAGCCAATTGAAAGGATCTTCTGATCAATCCATAGATCATTTCGATTCCATTAGAAATGAGGATTCGGAATATCACACATTGATCGATCAAACAGAGATTCAGCAACTAAAAGAAAGATCGATTCTTTTGGATCCTTCCTTTCTTCAAACGGAACGAACAGAGATAGAATCAGATCGATTCCCGAAATGCCTTTTTGGATCTTCCTCAATGTCCCGGCTATTCACGGAACGTGAGAAGCAGATGAATAATCATCTGCTTCCGGAAGAAATCGAAGAATTTCTTGGGAATCCTACAAGATCAATTCGTTCTTTTTTCTCTGACAGATGGTCAGAACTTCATCTGGGTTCGAATCCTACTGAGAGGTCCACTAGAGATCAGAAATTTTTGAAGAAAAAACAAGATGTTTCTTTTGTCCCTTCCAGGCGATCGGAAAATAAAGAAATGGTTGATATATTCAAGATAATTACGTATTTACAAAATACCGTCTCAATTCATCCTATTTCATCAGATCCGGGATGTGATATGGTTCCGAAGGATGAACCGGATATGGACAGTTCCAATAAGATTTCATTCTTGAAAAAAAATCCATTTTTTGATTTATTTCATCTATTCCATGACCGGAACAAAGGGGGATACACGTTACACCACGATTTTGAATCAGAAGAGAGATTTCAAGAAATGGCAGATCTATTCACTCTATCAATAACCGAGCCGGATCTGGTGTATCATAGGGGATTTGCCTTTTCTATTGATTCCTACGGGTTGGATCAAAAAAAATTCTTGAATGAGGTATTCAACTCCAGAGATGAATCGAAAAAGAAATCTTTATTGGTTCTACCTCCTCTTTTTTATGAAGAGAATGAATCTTTTTATCGAAGGATCAGAAAAAAATCGGTCCGGATCTACTGCGGGAATGATTTGGAAGATCCAAAACTAAAAACAGCGGTATTTGCTAGCAACAACATAATGGAGGCAGTCAATCAATATAGATTGATCCGAAATCTGATTCAAATCCAATATAGCACCTATGGGTACATAAGAAATGTATCGAATCGATTCTTTTTAATGAATAGATCCGATCGCAACTTCGAATATGGAATTCAAAGGGATCGAATAGGAAATGATACTCTGAATCATATAACTATAATGAAATATACGATCAACCAACATTTATCGAATTTGAAAAAGAGTCAGAAGAAATGGTTTGATCCTCTTATTTCTCGAACCGAGAGATCCATGAATCGGGATCCTGATGCATATAGATACAAATGTTCCAATGGGAGCAAGAATTTCCAGGAACATTTGGAACATTTCGTTTCTGAACAGAAGAACCGTTTTCAAGTAGTGTTCAATCGATTACGTATTAATCAATATTCGATTGATTGGTCCGAGGCTATCGACAAACAAGATTTGTCTAAGTCACTTCGTTTCTTTTTGTCCAAGTCACTTCTCTTTTTGTCCAAGTCACTTCCCTTTTTGTCCAAGTCACTTCCCCTTTTCTTTGTGAGTATCGGGAATATCCCCATTCATAGGTCCGAGATCCACATCTATGAATTGAAAGGTCCGAATGATCAACTCTGCAATCAGTTGTTAGAATCAATAGGTGTTCAAATCGTTCATTTGAATAAATTGAAACCCTTTTTATTTTTATTGGATGATC
>NW_024067822.1:0-45000 GCF_009389715.1 Phoenix dactylifera | reverse complement strand
GATGAGATAAATCTAAAGTATTTGTGGCTCCTCAGGTTTGGCCATATAGGAGAAGACAGAATAAACAAATTGGAAAAACATGGGCTTTTGGCTCATTGACTTCCAAGTCATATCCGATTTGTGAATCCTACCTTCAAGGAAAGATGGCCAAATTATCCTTTGTAGGACACGGAAAGAGGTCCACTGAAATGCTTACCCTAGTACACACTGACGTGTGTGGCCCATTCGATGTGCAAGCTAGGAAAAATAATTGTTTACTTCATTTACCGATGATTACTCACGGTATTGATATGTGTATGAGACACAAATCTGAAGCTTTTGAAAAGTTCAAAGAGTTCGGATATGAAGTAGAAAAACAAATAGGAAAACTCATTAAGGTTCTTCGATCGGATCGAGAAGGTAAACATCTTAGTGGAGAGTTCCGAGATTATCTCAAGAAGAATGGTATAGTTTCACAATGGACCCCTCCTGGTACATCTCAGCTCAACGGGGTGTCTGAGAGGGGGAATCAGACCCTATTGGATATGGTCAGGTCCATGATGAGCTTCACTGATTTATCCTTGTTTCTTTAGAGAGATACCCTATTTTCAGCTATTTACTTATTGAATAGAGTTTCCTCTAAATCTGTTCCTACCATACCGTATGAGATATGACATGGTAAGAAGCCAAGTCTTAGTTATCTCAAGATTTGGGGATGTCCGGCCCACATCAAGCGACAACAGGCGGACAAGTTAGAGGATAAGACAATTAATACTCGTTTTATTGGATATCCTAAAGAGTCATTAGGATATGATTTTTTCGTCCCAATGGATCACAAAGTGTTTGTGAGCCGACATGCAATCTACATTGAAAAATAGTTTATCCTTGATAGAGGCAGTGGGAGAAAAATTGAGCTCGAAGAGAAAGTCTCTGAAGAGCAACAAGTCATTGTGCCTATAGAACCTATTCGTATTGAGCCAGTACATGTTGTATCTCCTCCACCTCGTAAGTTTAGTAGGATCTTCCATCCTCCTGAAAGGTACTTAGGTATGCTTACAGAGGATGAAGAGGAAGTGTTCCATGGGAGATAGGGATCAAGGTAAGGATCCCAATACCTACAACGAGGCGATGTTAGACATCGATTCTGAGCAATGGTTGGAAGCAATGAAGTCAGAGATGGACTCCATGCATTCCAACCAAGTCTGGACCTTAGTAGATCCACCAGAAGGTATAGTACCTATTGGTTGTAATTAGATTTACAAAAGGACAAAAAGGTTTGAATGGCTAGATAGAGACCTGTAAGGCAAGGCTAGTAGCGAAAGGTTATAATCGATACGAAGGCATTGATTATCAGGATACCTTTTCACCTGTAGCCATGCTGAAGTCTATTCAAATATTGCTCGCTGTTGCAGCATATCATGATATTGTGATGGTGATCACAAGGTCTGTAAACTGCAAATATCCATCTATGGACTAAAGCAAGCATCTCGGAGTTGAAAAACTCATTTCAACGATGTAATCAAATCATTTGATTTCATCAAGAACGAAGAGGAACCATGTGTTTATAAGAAGGTTAGTGGGAGGGCTATTGTATTTCTCGTATTGTACGCGGATGATATCCTTCTTGTTGGGAATGATATTCCCATGCTAACTAAGGTCAAGGTATGGTTGTCTAAGAAATTATCTATGAAAGACCTTGGGAAAGTATCATATATTTTGGAAATTAAGGTCTATAAAGATATATCTAAGAGGATGCTTGTCCTATCACAGAATATGTACATAGAGGGAGTGCTGAAGAGGTTCGGCATGGAAACCTCTGAAAGGAGATTATTACTCCTTAGGCATGGGATAAATCACTCTAAGAAGATGTGCCCCAACACATCTGAAGAGATTTAGCGGATGAGCAAGATCCCTTATGCTTTGGCTATAGGGAGCCTCATGTATGCCATGCTATGTACATGACCTGATAGAGCACATGCTGTGAGTGTCACGAGCATATATCAGTCAAATCCAGGCAACGAGCACTGGATAGCTGTGAAGAACAGTCGTAGGTACTTGAGAAGAACTAAGGACATGTTCTTGGTCTTTAGGAGAAGATCAGAGTTAAAGGTAGAAGGATACACACATTTGATGATAGAAAGTCTACATTAGAATATGTGCAATGGTGTTCGGTAATTTGGAAGAGTTCCAAACAATCGATCATTATAGATTCTACCTTAAAAACTGAATGTATCGCCACCTCTAAGGGTGCAGTGGAAACCTTCTGGATTAAGAAGTTTATTGCAGAATTAGGTGTAATGTCATCCGATGCTATAACACTATACTGCGATAACAATGGCACCATAGCACTAGCTAAGGAGCCAAGGTCTCACCAGAAGTCTAAGCACATAGAGCGGTAGTTTAACCTGATATGCGACTATCTCGAAAAGAAATAAGTAGAGGCATAGAGAGTAGACTCCACAGTCAACGTGGTAGACCCATTCACTAAGAAGCTAAGTCAGCAGAAAATTGAAGCACATCTTGAGAAGATGGGGCTTAGATTTATGGCTGATTGGCTTTAGTGCAAGTGGGAGATTGTTAGAAATATGCCCTAGAAGCCAATTTGGCTGATGCATTATTTTATTTTGGGACATAAATTTGTACTTGACCTAATAATGAATTTATTAAGATGGGCATTCTTTTCATTCATGTTCTTATGCGTCCATGAATCGTCCAAGGAATTAATAAGATGATGACGCATATTCTCAAGAGTTGAGAATTTGAGGCATGTGTCATTGGTGATTAATTCCTGAATTGCTCCTGATCGATGGATCCATCACGAGGGACGGTGATCGATCCGCTGAGATTAGTGCACAGATCACTTAGTCAGATGGATGAGTCTTGAGTCCACAGTGTAGGGACACTGGAGTGATTGTGTAAGTGCTTGTTAGAGAACAAGGGTACTGAGCGTGACTAAAGCAAGTAGTCACTTGGATGTCTATCCACTCGTCAGTGACTTACTTGATGCTGCAGTTGTATGACTGGTCCTTTGACCTGCAATGCCTCGGCTATTCACAGTGAGGTTGCTGTAGTTTGACGAGCACATAAACATGGGCCCTATCCATTTGGGTCCTTGTGGTGCAGATTAGCTGCAGTAGGTTCATTGCAGGAGTAGGGGTGCATCTAGATGGAATCTATCGACCTTGATAGATTAGGAGAGATCCTATGTGATTTATGAGACTGAGTTCGTAAATCCTTGGCCAAGGTAGTTTTTGGAAAAAGAGTTTTCCAATCTCGAACTGGAGTCGAATAAATTTTACATATGACAGATGATGGGGTTTGACGAGTTATCCATGACCTCCATCCTGTTGGGATCCACGATAGAGGAATTGTATCATATGCTAACTGCACCTAGAGGTTCATCTATTCTACTCTGCTGGGTTGCCACTACATGCTGCTAGGTGTCACTGGTAGATTGTGAGACTCAGAGGCATTCACTTGATGATCAGTGAACCCGAATGAGAAGAGTTGGAATTGTTCTAACCCATTGAAAGGAGTTTCAATGATATTGTGATAGGGATCACAACATATCTCACTACCAGACAGAATAGAACCTATGGGGTCACACACAATAGAGGATCTGATCGATCTAATGGTTGGATTGTGATTTGGAATCACAATAGTTTGTAATTGTCAATTTGATTGATAATTAGTTTAACCCACTAAGAGTTAGTGAGTTGAAGAAGGAATTATTTGTAATTGGATTGCAATTTGATTGAATCAATTGGACTTAATTAATTGGGCTCGATCTTATATGATAAGGTTCAAGAGTCCTACTTGGAGTAGGACACCTAGAGTTCTAATTGTTGGGAACCCGCCCATGCCGCTGATATTTCAAAAATTTTTCAGATGGCAGCGGAATCGGCATGCACGGGTTCGACGTTCATCGCATGAACGCTTGTTTCGAGACCTTTCGTAATTAGGTAAGAATTAAAGCTTTTAAAACAATAGGAAGATCAAATCTTCACCTTGCGCGGGTAGACGATCACCGCGAATCTGAATTCGTGGTTATGGGAGAGGGTTCGCTTGAAGCCGTTCAAACGTCCGGCCTCTACGGGTATCCACACGAAGTAGAGAACCGATCAAAGCTTTCTTGTCTTCCCGGGGTGCTAGCTCCCTTGCAAAGACTCCTTTGATGGCTGATCTCTTCTCTTTCTTTCAACTCTTGAAAGTGTTTGAGAGGAGGAAGAAGAAGGTTGAAGAAGAGGAAGAAGAAGAATCCCCACGCAGCCTTCTTTCTTTTCCCTGCGTTGGAAGGAAGAAGGGAGGAAGAGGATGCCGCCAACCTTTGGCCTTGGTCTTCCTTGCTTGCGGCTGATCACAAGAAGAGAGGAGAGGGAGGCTCACGGCAAGGAGAAGGAGGAGTTCTTCTATGCTTAGGGCGCCGGCCTCACACCTCCTTTTATAGCCATCTAGGGTTCCTACTAAGTAGGAGCCCTAGACATCTTTCCAAAGAGGGGGCGCCGGCCCCCTCTCTTGTGCCGCACCAATGGATCAAGGGGGAGGGGCGCCCCTCCCTCTTGGTAAACCCTAGTCCACATTAGGGTTTGCATTGCCCTAATGTGGTCAAGCCCTAATCCTATTAGGTTTAGCCCAAGGGTGAACCAATGGATCCAATCTAGGTAAGTCCTAATCCAATTAGAACTTGAATCAATTTTGACTCAATTGAACTCTTCAATCCTAATCCAATTAGGAGTCTTATTGATTCATTAGATTAATAATTAATTGTGACTTAAGAAACCCTAATCCATATTAGGATGTATTTAGTCCTAATCCAATTAGGATTAGATTTGAATCCGAAGTCCTAATCCAATTAGGATTCCTAGGAATCCTACTCCAAGTAGGAATCCGATTTAGATTCAAAATTCCTAATCTCATTAGGATTGAGGAATCCTATTCCAAGTAGGAATCCCAGTCCTAATCCAATTAGAACTCTAGGTATCCTATCCGAAGTAGGATTCTTGTTTCAAGTCCAATTAATTAATTCCTTTTTCCTTCTTCAACCTTTTATCAATCAAATTGATTTCTTGTGATTCCTAATCACGATTTCAACCATCGGATCGGTCAATACTTCTAGTGTGTGTGACCCCATAGGTTCTATTCTGACTGGTAGTGAGATATATTGTGATCTCTATCACTATATCATTGAAAACTCCTTTCAATGGGTTGGAACGATTCCAACTCAACTCATTGGGGTTTATCGATCATCAAGATAATCCCTATGAGTCCCACCATCCACCAGTGACACCCAGCAGCATGTAGTGGCTACCCAGCAGAATGGAATGATGAACCTCTAGGTGCAGTTAACATGTGATATAGTCCTACTATCGTGGATCCCTACAGGACGGAGGTCATGGACAACTCGTCAAACCCCATCGTCTGTCATATGTCAAGATTTATTCGACTCGAGTTCGATAGTGAAAAACTCTTTCTCCACTATGCATACTGCCCCGACCGAGGTCTTACGAACTCAGTCTTATAAATCACATAGGATCTCTCCTTATCTATCAAGGTCGATAGATTCCATATAGGTGCATACCCTACTCCTACAGTGAACTTACTGCAGCCAATCTACACTGCATGGACCCATATGGCTAGAGACCATGTATGTGTGCAGTCAAACTACAATAACCTCACTGTGAGTAGCCGAAGCACCGCAGGTCAAAGGACCAGTCACACTACTGCAACATCAAGCAAGTCACTGACGAGTGGATAGACATCCAAGTGACTTCTTGTATTGGTCATGCTCAGTACCCTTGTTCTCTAACAAGCACCTGCACTATCACTTCAGTGTCCCTACACTGTGGACTCAAGTCTCGTCCATCCAGAAGGAGAGTGATCTGTGCACTGATCGGATCGATCACCGTCCTCGTGATGATCCTTTGATCAGGAGCATTTAGAAATTAATCACCAATGATACATGGCTCAAATTCTCAACTCTTGAGAATATGCATCATCATCTTATTAATTTCTTGGACGATTCATAGACACATAAACAATATGAATGAAAAAGATGCCTTTTATTTATTCAATAATAAATTGTCAAGTACAAAATTATGTCCCTAGAATCAACAATGTGTCAGCCAAATTGGCTTCTAGGGCATACATCTAACAATCTCCCACTTGCACTAAAGCCAATTGGTCATATATCTTAGGCCCATCTTCTCAAGGTGGGCTTCAGTCTTTTGCTGACTCAGCTGCTTAGTGAAAGGGTCTGCCACGTTATCCGCGGAGTCTACTCTCTGTACCTCTACATATTTCTTCTCCACATAGTCGCGTATGAGGTGAAAGCGCCGCTCTATATGCTTAGACTTCTGGTGAGACCTTGGCTCCTTAGCAAGGGCTATGGCGCCATTGTTATCGCAGTAGAGTGTTATGGCATCTGATGTCATCACATCCAGCTCTGCAATGAATTTCTTGAACCAGAAGCCTTCCTTAGCAGCTTCAGAGGCGGCGATGTATTCGGCTTCCATAGTCGAATCAGCAATGATCGGTTGTTTAGAACTCTTCCAATTCACCGTACCACCGTTGCACAAAAACACGTATCCAGATGTTGACTTCCTGTCATCGACATCAGTCATGAAGTCTGAATCTGTGTACCCTTCTACCTTTAACTCTGATGATCCTCCAAAAACCAAGAATAAATCTTTAGTTCTTCTCAAGTACTTAAGAATATTCTTCACAGCTGTCCAGTGTTCTTCACCTGGATTCGACTGATATCTGCTTGTGACACTCACAGCAAGAGCTATATCAGGTCGTGTACATAGCATGGCATACATGAGGCTTCCTATTACCGATGCATAAGGAATCTTGCTCATGCGTTGAATTTCCTCAGATGTGTTGGGGCACATCTTCTTGGAGAGATGAATTCCATGCCTTAGGGATAAGAGACCCCTCTTGGAGTTTTCCATGCTGAACCTCTTCAGCACCTCCTCTATGTACATTTTCTGTGACAGGCCAAGCATCCTTTTAGATCTATCTCTATAGACCTTTATTCCCAAAATATAGGATGCTTCCCCAAGGTCTTTCATGGAGAATTCTTTTGACAACCAGACCTTGACCGAGGTTAGCATGGGAATATCATTCCCAATCAGGAGAATGTCATCTACGTACAGTACGAGAAAAACGACAGCACTCCCACTAACCTTTTTATAAACACATGGTTCCTCCTCGTTTTTGATGAAATCAAACGTTTTGATTGCATCATCGAAACGAGTGTTCCAACTCCGAGAGGCTTGCTTTAGTCCATAGATGGACCTTTGCAGCTTGCAGACCTTGTGATCTCCATCACTGGAAGTGAAAGCCAAAGGCTGTTTCATATAGATATCTTCATCAAGATATCCATTCAGGAAAGCAGTTTTCACATCCATCTGCCAGATTTCATAATCATGAAATGCTGCAATGGCAAGCAATGTTCGGATGGATTTTAGCATGGCTACAGGTGAAAAGGTCTCCTGATAGTCAATGCCTTCGCGCTGACTATACCCTTTCGCCACAAGCCTTGCCTTATAGGTCTCTACCTCTCCATCCGAACCTATCTTCCTTTTGTAGATCCATTTGCATCCAATAGGTACAATACCTTCTGGTGGATCTACTAAGGTCCAGACTTGGTTGGAATGCATGGAGTCTATCTCTGACTTCATAGCTTCCAGCCATTTCTCGGAATCGATATCAGATATCGCCTCGTTGTAGGTTTTGGGATCCTGTATGTGATCCCTATCCCCCACTAGGAACATTTCCTCTGTATCCTCTTCTAGTATACCTAAGTATCTATCGGGAGGATGGGAAACCCTACTAGATCTACGAGGTGGTTGAGGGACATCGTGTACTGGCTCCTTATGAATAGGTTCTATAGGATCCATGACTCGTTGCTTTTCAGAGACTTTCTCTTCAAGCTCAATTTTCCTCCCACTGCCTCTATCAAGGATAAACTGATTTTCCAAGAAGATGGCATGACGGCTCACAAACACATTGTGATCCTCTGAGACGTAAAAATTGTATCCTAATGACTCTTTAGGATATCCTATAAAACGAGCACTTATGGTCCTAGCCTCTAACTTGTTCGCCTGTAGTCGCTTGACGTGGGCCGGACATCCCCAAATCTTGAGATGACCCAGACTTGGTTTCTTACCATGCCATATCTCATACGGTGTGGTAGGAACGGATTTAGAGGGAACTCTATTCAATAAATAAATCGCTGTGAGTAAGGCATCTCCCCAAAGGAACATAGGTAAATCAGTGAAGCTCATCATGGACCTGACCATATCCAATAGGGTCCGATTTCTCCTCTCTGACACCCCGTTGAGTTGAGGTGTACCCGGAGGTGTCCATTGTGAGACTATGCCGTTTTCTTTGAGATAGTCCCGGAATTCCCCACTAAGGTATTCTCCTCCCCGATCTGATCGAAGAGCCTTAAGAGGTTTTCCAGTTTGTTTTTCTACTTCATTTTTGAACTCTTTGAACTTTTCAAAGGATTCAGACTTGTGTCTCATAAGATACACATACCCATACCGTGAATAATCATCGGTAAAGGTAATGAAGTAAGAATAACGTCCCCTGGCTAGCACATCGAATGGGCCACATACATCTGTATGTACTAGGGTAAGTATTTCAGTGGTCCTCTCCCCATGTCCTACAAAGGGCAGTCTAGCCATTTTTCCTTGAAGACAGGACTCGCAAACTGGATATGACTCGGAAGTCAATGAGCCTAAGAGCCCATCTTTATCCATTTTGTTCATTCTATCTTCTCCAATATGGCCAAGTCTGAGGTGCCACAAATATCTTTGGTTTATCTCATCTCTGGATCTTTTGGATCCTTTGGCACTCACATCTTGCTCGGTAACATTCACAGATACATCCATATGTAAATGGTAGAGACTGTCAATCATAAAACCACGTGCGACTATTTTATTTCTCAAATAAATAGAACAGCAGTCTTTGTCAAATGTAAAAACATGACCTTCCTGTGCTAGACATGAAACAGAAATCAAATTTCTGCTAGCAACAGGTACATAATAGCAGTCTCTAAGTATTAAACTAAATCCAGACGGTAGTCGCAGATGGTAGGTGCCCATAGCCACAGCAGCAACTTTTGCCCCGTTGCCAACCCGAAGGGTTACCGCACCTTCCGCCAGCCTTCTACTTTCCTTTAGACCCTGCATGGTAGTGCACAAATGAGCACTAGAACCAGAATCTATAACCCAACTAGAAGTAGAAGAAACCGTTAGATTAGTTTCAATAATGAGCAAGTCTATACCTTCTGAAGGTGTGTCACCTTTCTTGTTCTTCAGGCTCTCGAGGTATGAAGGACAGTTTCTCTTCCAGTGGCCTTCGACATTGCAGTGGAAACATTTTCCTTTGTCGTTAGCCTTTTCTTTTGAACTTCCTTCTTTGGCTTCTTGTCTTTCTTCTGCTTCTTTGTAGGCTTCTTTTTCTTCCAAGTAGACTTTCTCTTGGAACTAGAAGTCAACTCAGCAGCGAGGACATTGCCCCTTGAACCTTTCAAGGCTCCCTCAGCAGTTACCAACATGTTGATTAGTTCAGTCTTAGTGCATTCAATCTTATTCATGTGGTAGTTTACTATAAACTGACCAAATGAATCAGGAAGTGACTGTAGGATCAAATCCACTTGCAATTCCTTGTGCATGTCCATACCGAGCTTCTCAAGCTCCTCTAGGTCCTTGATCATGGTCAGACCGTGATCATGGACAGACTGCCCTTCGCGCATCTTCGCTTTGAAAAGCCTCTTGGACACTTCAAAACGAGCTGTGCGACTCTGCTCACCATACAACTCTTGTAGGTGTGCCAGTATGTCCCTAGCAGTCTTTATATTTTCATGCTGGCATTGGAGTTCATTAGACATAGATGCCATCATATAGCATTTTACTCTAATGTCATCATCCAACCACTTTTTATGCATCTCACGCTGAACATCAGTGGGACGTGCTGGTAATGTGGGGATATCTGAATCGAGTATATAGCCTATCTTCTCACAGTCCAAAACTATTTTGAGATTTCTAAGCCAGTCCTTGTAATTGGTTCCGGTCAGTCGGTTGGTCTCAAGAATACGGGTCAAAGGGTTTGAAGCCGACATTGTATCTGCAGAGAGTAAAGATTCTAGTTAGACTCTTGTACTTGATCCTAATCTGTCCTAAGGTCTTTTAGAACAAATATGACTCCCACTATTTTCTCGAATTCCTCACACTCCCCTGGTAGGAAAATGGAAATCCCACACGACTAGGGTTTCTAGTGGGTACTGCGGTCCCACCAATTTACATGCCACCTCACCTAACAGTTATTGGTGACACATAGATGGATGAGTGTACAACTCTTGTACAATGCTTCTCAAGCATGTTGCAGTGCAACTTGGTCTCTAAGCCATGAAGACCTCACCTAACAGTTATTGGTCCCATTTCTTAGTTAAGTCAGACCCACTGTATAACCGTAGGAATAAAGTCGTCATTGGGTCCTCACCTAACAGTTATTGGTGCCCAACCCCACCTTTACCCTACAACATCTCATGTCTATAGAGAGGTCCAGCCCCCCAATGCAACTTGACCACTGTATCCAGCCGAGACAAGTCAACATCAGAAAGGCCTTAGCAGCTCTACTACAGTGGAAGACCTATTGACTTAATATTGGTTAATCAGGTCTTAGTGTTTGCAACTTGAGCCTTTCATAAGAGGTAATCGAACAATTGGCCAGGTAAGCAGGTGGGAGGCTCCCCTTACTCAGAGAGTAAGGTCCTAATTAAGTAACCACCTTTCATGCTTTCCTAGACACCAATTAGATCAATTAATCTAATATGACTTGCTCATGTCGGTTCACTCTCGACTTGATTGAGGAGGTTTTGATTTAGGTCTCAATTGGGTTTGCTACATCACATGTAGACCTATCTACCCGACTCTCATTCACATCACATGCAAACGGCGCATTGCAGGCAGTTATAATCGCGGCAATAATTAAAGCTAAACTTTAACTAGGTGATGATCATGGATTCTAATTAGGTCGTATTACAAGCACATGCACATCAATTGATCAAGTGGTCTTCAACTCTTGAATTGGTTCCAAGCCTCCTTGATTCGATCCTTGATCAACCCTTGATCCCATCGCCATCAACCGCTTGGATCACCTTTCATCTCATGCCTTTGCTTCAACTTGATCGTTGATGTACATCACATCACAGAAATACAACCAGATGTAAAATAAAAATAAAAATAATTTACATCTCCTTTTAGGAGGCACGCAGGCCTCTCAAAACATCAAATAAGACGCATGCAAGCATCTGAAAAATTACATGACATCGCAGATCACATCGCAGGTCATTACATTTGATACCAAAAGGGGTTGAATCCTATGATCATCACTGTATGCTACAATTATAATTTTCAGATCTGAAACTTAACTGATTATATCATGACATAGGTCGCTGATCATGCTAATCATGATTCTAAACTTTGTAATCCCATTAACAATGCAATTAGAATCATCTTTTTATCACATAAAAATCAGCATGTAAAAATCAGCACCCCTGAAAAAATCTGCATGCAGAATTTTTCAGCATGCATGATCATTTAATTTTCAGATCTAATATGCCTTTAGATATTTAATTCTTACCTTAATCTACGAAGCCTAGGCTCTGATACCACTGTTGGGAACCCGCCCATGCCGCTGATATTTCAAAAATTTTTCAGATGGCAGCGGAATCGGCATGCACGGGTTCGACGTTCATCGCATGAACGCTTGTTTCGAGACCTTTCGTAATTAGGTAAGAATTAAAGCTTTTAAAACAATAGGAAGATCAAATCTTCACCTTGCGCGGGTAGACGATCACCGCGAATCTGAATTCGTGGTTATGGGAGAGGGTTCGCTTGAAGCCGTTCAAACGTCCGGCCTCTACGGGTATCCACACGAAGTAGAGAACCGATCAAAGCTTTCTTGTCTTCCCGGGGTGCTAGCTCCCTTGCAAAGACTCCTTTGATGGCTGATCTCTTCTCTTTCTTTCAACTCTTGAAAGTGCTTGAGAGGAGGAAGAAGAAGGTTGAAGAAGAGGAAAAAGAAGAATCCCCACGCAGCCTTCTTTCTTTTCCCTGCGTTGGAAGGAAGAAGGGAGGAAGAGGATGCCGCCAACCTTTGGCCTTGGTCTTCCTTGCTTGCGGCTGATCACAAGAAGAGAGGAGAGGGAGGCTCACGGCAAGGAGAAGGAGGAGTTCTTCTATGCTTAGGGCGCCGGCCTCACACCTCCTTTTATAGCCATCTAGGGTTCCTACTAAGTAGGAGCCCTAGACATCTTTCCAAAGAGGGGGCGCCGGCCCCCTCTCTTGTGCCGCACCAATGGATCAAGGGGGAGGGGCTTGCGCCCCTCCCTCTTGGTAAACCCTAGTCCACATTAGGGTTTGCATTGCCCTAATGTGGTCAAGCCCTAATCCTATTAGGTTTAGCCCAAGGGTGAACCAATGGATCCAATCTAGGTAAGTCCTAATCCAATTAGAACTTGAATCAATTTTGACTCAATTGAACTCTTCAATCCTAATCCAATTAGGAGTCTTATTGATTCATTAGATTAATAATTAATTGTGACTTAAGAAACCCTAATCCATATTAGGATGTATTTAGTCCTAATCCAATTAGGATTAGATTTGAATCCGAAGTCCTAATCCAATTAGGATTCCTAGGAATCCTACTCCAAGTAGGAATCCGATTTAGATTCAAAATTCCTAATCTCATTAGGATTGAGGAATCCTATTCCAAATCCCAGTCCTAATCCAATTAGAACTCTAGGTATCCTATCCGAAGTAGGATTCTTGTTTCAAGTCCAATTAATTAATTCCTTTTTCCTTCTTCAACCTTTTATCAATCAAATTGATTTTTTGTGATTCCTAATCACGATTTCAACCATCGGATCGGTCAATACTTCTAGTGTGTGTGACCCCATAGGTTCTATTCTGACTGGTAGTGAGATATATTGTGATCTCTATCACTATATCATTGAAAACTCCTTTCAATGGGTTGGAACGATTCCAACTCAACTTTCTTACCTAATTACGAAAGGTCTCGAAACAACGTTCATGAGATGAACGTCGAACTCGTGCATGCCGATTCCGCTGCCATCTGAAAAATTTTTGAAATATCAGCGGCATGGGCGGGTTCCCAACAGTGGTATCAGAGCCTAGGCTTCGTAGATTAAGGTAAGAATTAAATATCTAAAGGCATATTAGATCTGAAAATTAAATGATCATGCATGCTGAAAAATTCTGCATGCAGATTTTTCAGGGGTGCTGATTTTTACATGCTGATTTTTATGTGATAAAAAGATGATTCTAATTGCATTGTTAATGGGATTACAAAGTTTAGAATCATGATTAGCATGATCAGCGACCTATGTCATGATATAATCAGTTAAGTTTTAGATCTGAAAATTATAATTGTAGCATACGGTGATGATCATAGGATTCAACCCCTTTTGGTATCAAATGTAATGACCTGCGATGTGATCTGCGATGTCATGTAATTTTTCAGATGCTTGCATGCATCTTGTTTGATGTTTTGAGAGGCCTGCGTGCCTCCTAAAAGGAGATGTAAATTATTTTTATTTTTATTTTACATCTGGTTGTATTTCTGTGATGTGATGTACATCAACGATCAAGTTGAAGCAAAGGCATGAGATGAAAGGTGATCCAAGCGGTTGATGGCGATGGGATCAAGGGTTGATCAAGGATCGAATCAAGGAGGCTTGGAACCAATTCAAGAGTTGAAGACCACTTGATCAATTGATGTGCATGTGCTTGTAATACGACCTAATTAGAATCCATGATCATCACCTAGTTAAAGTTTAGCTTTAATTATTGCCGCGATTATAACTGCCTGCAATGCGCCGTTTGCATGTGATGTGAATGAGAGTCGGGTAGATAGGTCTACATGTGATGTAGCAAACCCAATTGAGACCTAAATCAAAACCTCCTCAATCAAGTCGAGAGTGAACCGACATGAGCAAGTCATATTAGATTAATTGATCTAATTGGTGTCTAGGAAAGCATGAAAGGTGGTTACTTAATTAGGACCTTACTCTCTGAGTAAGGGGAGCCTCCCACCTGCTTACCTGGCCAATTGTTCGATTACCTCTTATGAAAGGCTCAAGTTGCAAACACTAAGACCTGATTAACCAATATTAAGTCAATAGGTCTTCCACTATAGTAGAGCTGCTAAGGCCTTTCTGATGTTGACTTATCTCGGCTGGATACAGTGGTCAAGTTGCATTGGGGGGCTGGACCTCTCTATAGACATGAGATGTTGTAGGATAAAGGTGGGGTTGGGCACCAATAACTGTTAGGTGAGGACCCAATGACGACTTTATTCCTACGGTTATACGGTGGGTCTGACTTAACTAAGAAATGGGACCAATAACTGTTAGGTGAGGTCTTCATGGCTTAGAGACCAAGTTGCACTGCAACATGCTTGAGAAGCATTGTACAAGAGTTGTACACTCATCCATCTATGTGTCACCAATAACTGTTAGGTGAGGTGGCATGTGAATTGGTGGGACCGCAGTACCCACTAGAAACCCTAGTCGTGTAGAATTTCCGTTTTCCTACCAGGGGAGTGTGAGGAATTCGAGAAAATAGTGGGAGTCATATTTGTTCTAAAAGACCTTAGGACAGATTAGGATCAAGTACAAGAGTCTAACTAGAATCTTTACTCTCTGCAGATACAATGTCGGCTTCAAACCCTTTGACCCGTATTCTTGAGACCAACCGACTGACCGGAACCAATTACAAGGACTGGCTTAGAAATCTCAAAATAGTTTTGGACTGTGAGAAGATAGGCTATATACTCGATTCAGATATCCCCACATTACCAGCACGTCCTACTGATGTTCAGCGTGAGATGCATAAAAAGTGGTTGGACGATGACATTAGAGTAAAATGCTATATGATGGCATCTATGTCTAATGAACTCCAATGCCAGCATGAAAATATAAAGACTGCTAGGGACATACTGGCACACCTACAAGAGTTGTATGGTGAGCAGAGTCGCACAGCTCGTTTTGAAGTGTCCAAGAGGCTTTTCAAAGCGAAGATGCGCGAAGGGCAGTCAGTCCATGATCACGGTCTGACCATGATCAAGGACCTAGAGGAGCTTGAGAAGCTCGGTATGGACATGCACAAGGAATTGCAAGTGGATTTGATCCTACAGTCACTTCCTGATTCATTTGGTCAGTTTATAGTAAACTACCACATGAATAAGATTGAATGCACTAAGGCTGTACTAATCAACATGTTGGTAACTGCTGAGGGAGCCTTGAAAGGTTCAAGGGGCAATGTCCTCGCTGCTGAGTTGACTTCTGGTTCCAAGAGAAAGTCTACTTGGAAGAAAAAGAAGCCTGCAAAGAAGCAGAAGAAAGACAAGAAGCCAAAGAAGGAAGTTCAAAAGAAAAAGGCTAACGACAAAGGAAAATGTTTCCACTGCAATGTCGAAGGCCACTGGAAGAGAAACTGTCCTTCATACCTCGAGAGCCTAAAGAACAAGAAAGGTGACACACCTTCAGAAGGTATAGACTTGCTCATTATTGAAACTAATCTAACGGTTTCTTCTACTTCTAGTTGGGTTATAGATTCTGGTTCTAGTGCTCATTTGTGCACTACCATGCAGGGTCTAAAGGAAAGTAGAAGGCTGGCGGAAGGTGCGGTAACCCTTCGGGTTGGCAACGGGGCAAAAGTTGCTGCTGTGGCTGTGGGCACCTACCATCTGCGACTACCGTCTGGATTTAGTTTAATACTTAGAGACTGTTATTATGTACCTGTTGCTAGCAGAAATTTGATTTCTGTTTCATGTCTAGCACAGGAAGGTCATGTTTTTACATTTGACAAAGACTGCTGTTCTATTTATTTAAGAAATAAAATAGTCGCACGTGGTTTTATGATTGACAGTCTCTACCATTTACATATGGATGTATCTGTGAATGTTACCGAGCAAGATGTGAGTGCCAAAGGATCCAAAAGATCCAGAGATGAGATAAACCAAAATATTTGTGGCACCTCAGACTTGGCCATATTGGAGAAGATAGAATGAACAAAATGGATAAAGATGGGCTTTTAGGTTCATTGACTTCCGAGTCATATCCAGTTTGCGAGTCCTGTCTTCAAGGAAAGATGGCTAGACTACCCTTTGTAGGACATGGGGAGAGGACCACTGAAATACTTACCCTAGTACATACAGATGTATGTGGCCCATTCGATGTGCTAGCCAGGGGACGTTATTCTTACTTCATTACCTTTACCGATGATTATTCACGGTATGGGTATGTGTATCTTATGAGACACAAGTCTGAATCCTTTGAAAAGTTCAAAGAGTTCAAGAATGAAGTAGAAAAACAAACTGGAAAACCTCTTAAGGCTCTTCGATCAGATCGGGGAGGAGAATACCTTAGTGGAGAATTCCGGGACTATCTCAAAGAAAACGGCATAGTCTCACAATGGACACCTCCGGGTACACCTCAACTCAACGGGGTGTCAGAGAGGAGAAATCGGACCCTATTGGATATGGTCAGGTCCATGATGAGCTTCACTGATTTACCTATGTTCCTTTGGGGAGATGCCTTACTCACAGCGATTTATTTATTGAATAGAGTTCCCTCTAAATCCGTTCCTACCACACCGTATGAGATATGGCATGGTAAGAAACCAAGTCTGGGTCATCTCAAGATTTGGGGGTGTCCGGCCCACGTCAAGCGACTACAGGCGGACAAGTTAGAGGCTAGGACCATAAGTGCTCGTTTTATAGGATATCCTAAAGAGTCATTAGGATACAATTTTTACGTCTCAGAGGATCACAATGTGTTTGTGAGCCGTCATGCCATCTTTTGGAAAATCAGTTTATCCTTGATAGAGGCAGTGGGAGGAAAATTGAGCTTGAAGAGAAAGTCTCTGAAAAGCAACGAGTCATGGATCCTATAGAACCTATTCATAAGGAGCCAGTACACGATGTCCCTCAACCACCTCGTAGATCTAGTAGGGTCTCCCATCCTCCCGATAGATACTTAGGTATACTAGAAGAGGATACCGAGGAAATGTTCCTAGTGGGAGATAGGGATCACATACAGGATCCCAAAACCTACAACGAGGCGATATCTGATATCGATTCCGAGAAATGGCTGAAAGCTATGAAGTCAGAGATAGACTCCATGCATTCCAACCAAGTCTGGACCTTAGTAGATCCACCAGAAGGTATTGTACCTATTGGATGCAAATGGATCTACAAAAGGAAGATAGGTTCGGATGGAGAGGTAGAGACCTATAAGGCAAGGCTTGTGGCGAAAGGGTATAGTCAGCGCGAAGGCATTGACTATCAGGAGACCTTTTCACCTGTAGCCATGCTAAAATCCATCCGAACATTGCTTGCCATTGCAGCATTTCATGATTATGAAATCTGGCAGATGGATGTGAAAACTGCTTTCCTGAATGGATATCTTGATGAAGATATCTATATGGAACAGCCTTTGGGTTTCACTTCCAGTGATAGAGATCACAAGGTCTGCAAGCTGCAAAGGTCCATCTATGGACTAAAGCAAGCCTCTCGGAGTTGGAACACTCGTTTCGATGATGCAATCAAAACGTTTGATTTCATCAAAAACGAAGAGGAACCATGTGTTTATAAAAAGGTTAGTGGGAGTGCTGTCATTTTTCTCGTACTGTACGTAGATGACATTCTCCTGATTGGGAATGATATTCCCATGTTAACCTCGGTCAAGGTCTGGTTGTCAAAAGAATTCTCCATGAAAGACCTTGGGGAAGCATCCTATATTTTGGGAATAAAGGTCTATAGAGATAGATCTAAAAGGATGCTTGGCCTTTCACAGAAGATGTACATAGAGGAGGTGCTGAAGAGGTTCAGCATGGAAAACTCCAAGAGGGGTCTCTTACCCCTAAGGCATGGAATTCATCTCTCCAAGAAGATGTGCCCCAACACATCTGAGGAGATTCAACGCATGAGCAAGATTCCTTATGCATCAGCAATAGGAAGCCTCATGTATGCCATGCTATGTACACGACCTGATATAGCTCTTGCTGTGAGTGTCACAAGCAGATATCAGTCGAATCCAGGTGAAGAACACTGGACAGCTGTGAAGAATATTCTTAAGTACTTGAGAAGAACTAAAGATTTATTCTTGGTTTTTGGAGGATCATCAGAGTTAAAGGTAGAAGGGTACACAGATTCAGACTTCATGACTGATGTCGATGACAGGAAGTCAACATCTGGATACGTGTTCTTGTGCAATGGTGGTACGGTGAATTGGAAGAGTTCTAAACAACCGATCATTGCTGATTCTACTATGGAAGCCGAATACATCGCCGCCTCTGAAGCTGCTAAGGAAGGCTTCTGGTTCAAGAAATTCATTGCAGAGCTGGATGTGATGACATCAGATGCCATAACACTCTACTGCGAATAACAATGGCGCCATAGCCCTTGCTAAGGAGCCAAGGTCTCATCAGAAGTCTAAGCATATAGAGCGGCGCTTTCAACTCATACGCGACTATGTGGAGAAGAAATATGTAGAGGTGCAGAGAGTAGACTCTGCGGATAACGTGGCAGACCCTTTCACTAAGCAGCTGAGTCAGCAAAAGACTGAAGCCCACCTTGAGAAGATGGGCCTAAGATATATGACCAATTGGCTTTAGTGCAAGTGGGAGATTGTTAGATGTATGCCCTAGAAGCCAATTTGGCTGACACATTGTTGATTCTAGGGACATAATTTTGTACTTGACTATTTATTATTGAATAAATAAAAGGCATCTTTTCATTCATATTGTTTATGTGTCTATGAATCGTCCAAGAAATTAATAAGATGATGATACATATTCTCAAGAGTTGAGAATTTGAGCCATGTATCATTGGTGATTAATTTCTAAATGCTCCTGATCAAAGGATCATCACGAGGACGGTGATCGATCCGATCAGTGCACAGATCACTCTCCTTCTGGATGGACGAGACTTGAGTCCACAGTGTAGGGACACTGAAGTGATAGTGTAGGTGCTTGTTAGAGAACAAGGGTACTGAGCGTGACCAATACAAGAAGTCACTTGGATGTCTATCCACTCGTCAGTGACTTGCTTGATGTTGCAGTAGTGTGACTGGTCCTTTGACCTGCGGTGCTTCGGCTGCTCACAGTGGGGTTATTGTAGTTTGACTGCACACATACATGGTCCCTAGCCATATGG
This sequence comes from Phoenix dactylifera, assembly GCF_009389715.1. Taxonomy (NCBI): domain Eukaryota; kingdom Viridiplantae; phylum Streptophyta; class Magnoliopsida; order Arecales; family Arecaceae; genus Phoenix; species Phoenix dactylifera. The sequence continues at coordinate 25,767 of NW_024067822.1, read as the reverse complement.
GTCCATGCAGTGTAGATTGGCTGCAGTAAGTTCACTGTAGGAGTAGGGTATGCACCTATATGGAATCTATCGACCTTGATAGATAAGGAGAGATCCTATGTGATTTATAAGACTGAGTTCGTAAGACCTCGGCCGGGGCAGTATGCACAGTGGAGAAAGAGTTTCTCACTATCGAACTCGAGTCGAATAAATCTTGACATATGACAGACGATGGGGTTTGACGAGTTGTCCATGACCTCCGTCCTGTAGGGATCCACGATAGTAGGACTGTATCACATGTTAACTGCACCTAGAGGTTCATCATTCCATTCTGCTGGGTAGCCACTACATGCTGCTAGGTGTCACTGGTGGATGGTGGGACTCATAGGGATTATCTTGATGATCGATAAACCCTAATGAGTTGAGTTGGAATCGTTCCAACCCATTGAAAGGAGTTTTCAATGATATAGTGATAGAGATCACAATATATCTCACTACCAGTCAGAATAGAACCTATGGGGTCACACACACTAGAAGTATTGACCGATCCGATGGTTGAAATCGTGATTAGGAATCACAAGAAATCAATTTGATTGATAAAAGTTGAAGAAGGAAAAAGGAATTAATTAATTGGACTTGAAACAAGAATCCTACTTCGGGTAGGATACCTAGAGTTCTAATTGGATTAGGACTGGGATTCCTACTTGGAATAGGATTCCTCAATCCTAATGAGATTAGGAGTTTTGAATTAAAATTGGATTCCTACTTGGAGTAGGATTCCTAGAAATCCTAATTGGATTAGGACTTCGGATTCAAATAGAGTCCTAATTGGATTAGGACTAAAATTAAATAAATCCTAATTGGATTAGGATTCCTTAAGTCTAAATTAATTAATAATCTAATGAATCAACATGACTCCTAATTGGATTAGGATTGAAGAGTTCAATTGAGTCATGATTCATCCAAGTCCTAATTGGATTAGGACTAGCATAGATTGAACCCAAAATTGGCTAATCCTAATTAGATTAGGATTAAACCATGAGAGAGGCACCTAATCCTCTTTGGAAGAGGATTAGGTTAACCAAGTAAGAGGGACATCAGCCCCTCTCCACTTGGCTAGGGCGACATGAGGAGCTAGGGCCGGCGCCCCTTCTTAGGTAAGTTGTCATGGAACTCCTAAATGTTAGGAGCTCCAATCCCTTTAAGAAGAGGACTAGGGGCTGGCGCCCTAGGTATTGGATTCCTCTCTTCCCTTGGTGCCGTGGCCACCCTCTCCCTCCCTTGTTTCAGCCAACAGCAAGGAAAAGAAAAGAAGGTGCTTGACGGGTCCCTTCCTCCTCCCTCCTTGTTCCAACGCAAGACAAAGAAGAAGGCTGCGAAAGGCTGTGATCTTCTTCCTCTTCTTCATCCTTCTTCTTCCTCCTCTCAAGTGCAATCAAGAGTTGATTGAAAGAGAGGAGATCAGCCATCAAAAGCTATCTCTGCAAGGGAGCTAGCACCCCGGTGAGATAGAGAGCTTGGATCGGATCCTGCTTCGTGTGGATACCCGTAGAGGCCGGACGTTTGAACGGCTTCAAGCGAACCCTCTTCCTAAAATCACGAATTCAGATTCGCGGTGATCATCTACCCGCGCAAGGTGAAGATTTGATCTTCCTATTAGTTTTAAAAGGATTTAATTCTTACCTAATTACGAAAGGTCTCGAAACAACGTTCATGAGATGAACGTCGAACTCGTGCATGCCGATTCCGCTGCCATCTGAAAAATTTTTGAAATATCAGCGGCATGGGCGGGTTCCCAACAGACCTGACCATATCCAATAGGGTCCGATTTCTCCTCTCTGACACCCCATTGAGTTGAGGTGTACCCGGAGGTGTCCATTGTGAGACTATGCCGTTTTCTTTGAGATAGTCCCGGAATTTCCCACTAAGGTATTCTCCTCCCCGATCTGATCGAAGAGCCTTAAGAGGTTTTCCAGTTTGTTTTTCTACTTCATTTTTGAACTCTTTGAACTTTTCAAAGGATTCAGACTTGTGTCTCATAAGATACACATACCCATACCGTGAATAATCATCGGTAAAGGTAATGAAGTAAGAATAACGTCCCCTGGCTAGCACATCGAATGGGCCACATACATCTGTATGTACTAGGGTAAGTATTTCAGTGGTCCTCTCCCCATGTCCTACAAAGGGTAGTCTGGCCATCTTTCCTTGAAGACAGGACTCGCAAACTGGATATGACTCGGAAGTCAATGAGCCTAAGAGCCCATCTTTATCCATTTTGTTCATTCTATCTTCTCCAATATGGCCAAGTCTGAGGTGCCACAAATATCTTTGGTTTATCTCATCTCTGGATCTTTTGGATCCTTTGGCACTCACATCTTGCTCGGTAACATTCACAGATACATCCATATGTAAATGGTAGAGACTGTCAATCATAAAACCACATGCGACTATTTTATTTCTCAAATAAATAGAACAGCAGTCTTTGTCAAATGTAAAAACATGACCTTCCTGTGCTAGACATGAAACAGAAATCAAATTTCTGCTAGCAACAGGTACATAATAGCAGTCTCTAAGTATTAAACTAAATCCAGACGGTAGTCGCAGATGGTAGGTGCCCACAGCCACAGCAGCAACTTTTGCCCCGTTGCCAACCCGAAGGGTTACCGCACCTTCCGCCAACCTTCTACTTTCCTTTAGACCCTGCATGGTAGTGCACAAATGAGCACTAGAACCAGAATCTATAACCCAACTAGAAGTAGAAGAAACCGTTAGATTAGTTTCAATAATGAGCAAGTCTATACCTTCTGAAGGTGTGTCACCTTTCTTGTTCTTCAGGCTCTCGAGGTATGAAGGATAGTTTCTCTTCCAGTGGCCTTCGACATTGCAGTGGAAACATTTTTCTTTGTCGTTAGCCCTTTTCTTTTGAACTTCCTTCTTTGGCTTCTTGTCTTTCTTCTGCTTCTTTGCAGGCTTCTTTTTCTTCCAAGTAGACTTTCTCTTGGAACCAGAAGTCAACTCAGCAGCGAGGACATTGCCCCTTGAACCTTTCAAGGCTCCCTCAGCAGTTACCAACATGTTGATTAGTTCAGTCTTAGTGCATTCAATCTTATTCATGTGGTAGTTTACTATAAACTGACCAAATGAATCAGGAAGTGACTGTAGGATCAAATCCACTTGCAATTCCTTGTGCATGTCCATACCGAGCTTCTCAAGCTCCTCTAGGTCCTTGATCATGGTTAGACCGTGATCATGAACAGACTGCCCTTCGCGCATCTTCGCTTTGAAAAGCCTCTTGGACACTTCAAACGAGCTGTGCGACTCTGCTCACCATACAACTCTTGTAGGTGTGCCAGTATGTCCCTAGCAGTCTTTATATTTTCATGCTGGCATTGGAGTTCATTAGACATAGATGCCATCATATAGCATTTTACTCTAATGTCATCGTCCAACCACTTTTTATGCATCTCACGCTGAACATCAGTGGGACGTGCTGGTAATGTGGGGATATCTGAATCGAGTATATAACCTATCTTCTCACAGTCCAAAACTATTTTGAGATTTCTAAGCCAGTCCTTGTAATTGGTTCCGGTCAGTCGGTTGGTCTCAAGAATACGGGTCAAAGGGTTTGAAGCCGACATTGTATCTGCAGAGAGTAAAGATTCTAGTTAGACTTTTGTACTTGATCCTAATCTGTCCAAAGGTCTTTTAGAACAAATGTGACTCCCACTATTTTCTCGAATTCCTCACACTCCCCTGGTAGGAAAACGGAAATCCCACACGACTAGGGTTTCTAGTGGGTACTGCGGTCCCACCAATTTACATGCCACCTCACCTAACAGTTATTGGTGACACATAGATGGATGAGTGTACAACTCTTGTACAATGCTTCTCAAGCATGTTGCAGTGCAACTTGGTCTCTAAGCCATGAAGACCTCACCTAACAGTTATTGGTCCCATTTCTTAGTTAAGTCAGACCCACTGTATAACCGTAGGAATAAAGTCGTCATTGGGTCCTCACCTAACAGTTATTGGTGCCCAACCCCACCTTTACCCTACAACATCTCATGTCTATAGAGAGGTCCAGCCCCCCAATGCAACTTGACCACTGTATCCAGCCGAGACAAGTCAACATCAGAAAGGCCTTAGCAGCTCTACTACAGTGGAAGACCTATTGACTTAATATTGGTTAATCAGGTCTTAGTGTTTGCAACTTGAGCCTTTCATAAGAGGTAATCGAACAATTGGCCAGGTAAGCAGGTGGGAGGCTCCCCTTACTCAGAGAGTAAGGTCCTAATTAAGTAACCACCTTTCATGCTTTCCTAGACACCAATTAGATCAATTAATCTAATATGACTTGCTCATGTCGGTTCACTCTTGACTTGATTGAGGAGGTTTTTGATTTAGGTCTCAATTGGGTTTGCTACATCACATGTAGACCTATCTACCCGACTCTCATTCACATCACATGCAAACGGCGCATTGCAGGCAGTTATAATCGCGGCAATAATTAAAGCTAAACTTTAACTAGGTGATGATCATGGATTCTAATTAGGTCGTATTACAAGCACATGCACATCAATTGATCAAGTGGTCTTCAACTCTTGAATTGGTTCCAAGCCTCCTTGATTCGATCCTTGATCAACCCTTGATCCCATCGCCATCAACCGCTTGGATCACCTTTCATCTCATGCCTTTGCTTCAACTTGATCGTTGATGTACATCACATCACAGAAATACAACCAGATGTAAAATAAAAATAAAAATAATTTACATCTCCTTTTAGGAGGCACGCAGGCCTCTCAAAACATCAAATAAGATGCATGCAAACATCTGAAAAATTACATGACATCGCAGATCACATCGCAGGTCATTACATTTGATACCAAAAGGGGTTGAATCCCATGATCATCACCGTATGCTACAATTATAATTTTCAGATCTGAAACTTAACTGATTATATCATGACATAGGTCGCTGGTCATGCTAATCATGATTCTAAACTTTGTAATCCCATTAACAATGCAATTAGAATCATCTTTTTATCACATAAAAATCAGCATGTAAAAATCAGCACCCCTGAAAAAATCTGCATGCAGAATTTTTCAGCATGCATGATCATTTAATTTTCAGATCTAATATGCCTTTAGATATTTAATTCTTACCTTAATCTACGAAGCCTAGGCTCTGATACCACTGTTGGGAACCCGCCCATGCCGCTGATATTTCAAAAATTTTTCAGATGGCAGCGGAATCGGCATGCACGGGTTCGACGTTCATCGCATGAACGCTTGTTTCGAGACCTTTCGTAATTAGGTAAGAATTAAAGCTTTTAAAACAATAGGAAGATCAAATCTTCACCTTGCGCGGGTAGACGATCACCGCGAATCTGAATTCGTGGTTATGGGAGAGGGTTCGCTTGAAGCCGTTCAAACGTCCGGCCTCTACGGGTATCCATACGAAGTAGAGAACCGATCAAAGCTTTCTTGTCTTCCCGGGGTGCTAGCTCCCTTGCAAAGACTCCTTTGATGGCTGATCTCTTCTCTTTCTTTCAACTCTTGAAAGTGCTTGAGAGGAGGAAGAAGAAGGTTGAAGAAGAGGAAGAAGAAGAATCCCCACGCAGCCTTCTTTCTTTTCCCTGCATTGGAAGAAAGAAGGGAGGAAGAGGATGCCGCCAACCTTTGGCCTTGGTCTTCCTTGCTTGCGGCTGATCACAAGAAGAGAGGAGAGGGAGGCTCACGGCAAGGAGAAGGAGGAGTTCTTCTATGCTTAGGGCGCCAGCCTCACACCTCCTTTTATAGCCATCTAGGGTTCCTACTAAGTAGGAGCCCTAGACATCTTTCCAAAGAGGGGGCGCCGGCCCCCTCTCTTGTGCCGCACCAATGGATCAAGGGGGAGGGGCTTGCGCCCCTCCCTCTTGGTAAACCCTAGTCCACATTAGGGTTTGCATTGCCCTAATGTGGTCAAGCCCTAATCCTATTAGGTTTAGCCCAAGGGTGAACCAATGGATCCAATCTAGGTAAGTCCTAATCCAATTAGAACTTGAATCAATTTTGACTCAATTGAACTCTTCAATCCTAATCCAATTAGGAGTCTTATTGATTCATTAGATTAATAATTAATTGTGACTTAAGAAACCCTAATCCATATTAGGATGTATTTAGTCCTAATCCAATTAGGATTAGATTTGAATCCGAAGTCCCTAATCCAATTAGGATTCCTAGGAATCCTACTCCAAGTAGGAATCCGATTTAGATTCAAAATTCCTAATCTCATTAGGATTGAGGAATCCTATTCCAAGTAGGAATCCCAGTCCTAATCCAATTAGAACTCTAGGTATCCTATCCGAAGTAGGATTCTTGTTTCAAGTCCAATTAATTAATTTCTTTTTCCTTCTTCAACCTTTTATCAATCAAATTGATTTCTTGTGATTCCTAATTACGATTTCAACCATCGGATCGGTCAATACTTCTAGTGTCTGTGACCCCATAGGTTCTATTCTGACTGGTAGTGAGATATATTGTGATCTCTATCACTATATCATTGAAAACTCCTTTCAATGGGTTGGAACGATTCCAACTCAACTCATTAGGGTTTATCGATCATCAAGATAATCCCTATGAGTCCCACCATCCACCAGTGACACCTAGCAGCATGTAGTGGCTACCCAGCAGAATAGAATGATGAACCTCTAGGTGCAGTTAAACATGTGATACAGTCCTACTATCGTGGATCCCTACAGGACGGAGGTCATGGACAACTCGTCAAACCCCATCGTCTGTCATATGTCAAGATTTATTCGACTCGAGTTCGATAGTGAAAAACTCTTTCTCCACTGTGCATACTGCCCCGGCCGAGGTCTTACGAACTCAGTCTTATAAATCACATAGGATCTCTCCTTATCTATCAAGGTCGATAGATTCCATATAGGTGCATACCCTACTCCTACAGTAAACTTACTGCAGCCAATCTACACTGCATGGACCCATATGGCTAGAGACCATGTATGTGTGCAGTCAAACTACAATAACCTCACTGTGAGTAGCCGAAGCACCGCAGGTCAAAGGACCAGTCACACTACTGCAATATCAAGCAAGTCACTGACGAGTTGATAGACATCCAAGTGACTTCTTGTATTGGTCACGCTCAGTACCCTTGTTCTCTAACAAGCACATGCACTATCACTTCAGTGTCCCTACACTGTGGACTCAAGTCTCGTCCATCCAGAAGGAGAGTGATCTGTGCACTGATCGGATCGATCACCGTCCTCGTGATGATCCTTTGATCAGGAGCATTTAGAAATTAATCACCAATGATACATGGCTCAAATTCTCAACTCTTGAGAATATGTATCATCATCTTATTAATTTCTTGGACGATTCATAGACACATAAACAATATGAATGAAAAAGATGCCTTTTATTTATTCAATAATAAATAGTCAAGTATAAAATTATGTCCCTAGAATCAACAATGTGTCAGCCAAATTGGCTTCTAGGGCATACATCTAACACGGATCCCGAGAGCATCCGAGGAAGGGAGGGGCTCTTGCCCCTCCCTTCTAATCCTAATCAAATTAGGAATTAGGTGGCCCTTGGTTCATTGAATCTTAATCTATGTAGAACCCAATTAGTCTCCCTATTTGATTCACATGAATTCTAATCTAATTAGGAGTCATCTTTATCTATTGGACCAAAATTAATTAGGACTCTAGAAATCCTAATCCAATTAGGACTCATATAATTTTAGTCCTAATCCAATTAGGACTTTTATAATTTTAGTCCTAATCCAATTAGAACTTTAGCAATCCTACTCCAAGTAGGACTCTAATAATTTGAAGTCCTAATCTAATTAGTGTTAGATGTATGCCCTAGAAGCCAATTTGGCTGACACATTGTTGATTCTAGGGACATAATTTTGTACTTGACTATTTATTATTGAATAAATAAAAGGCATCTTTTTCATTCATATTGTTTATGTGTCTATGAATCGTCCAAGAAATTAATAAGATGATGATACATATTCTCAAGAGTTGAGAATTTGAGCCATGTATCATTGGTGATTAATTTCTAAATGCTCCTGATCAAAGGATCATCACGAGGACGGTGATCGATCCGATCAGTGCACAGTCACTCTCCTTCTGGATGGACGAGACTTGAGTCCACAGTGTAGGGACACTGAAGTGATAGTGCAGGTGCTTGTTAGAGAACAAGGGTACTGAGCGTGACCAATACAAGAAGTCACTTGGATGTCTATCCACTCGTCAGTGACTTGCTTGATGTTGCAGTAGTGTGACTGGTCCTTTGACCTGCGGTGCTTCGGCTACTCACAGTGAGGTTATTGTAGTTTGACTGCACACATACATGGTCTCTAGCCATATGGGTCCATGCAGTGTAGATTGGCTGCAGTAAGTTCATTGTAGGAGTAGGGTATGCACCTATATGGAATCTATCGACCTTGATAGATAAGGAGAGATCCTATGTGATTTATAAGACTGAGTTCGTAAGACCTCGGCCGGGGCAGTATGCACAGTGGAGAAAGAGTTTTTCACTATCGAACTCGAGTCGAATAAATCTTGACATATGACAGACGATGGGGTTTGACGAGTTGTCCATGACCTCCGTCCTGTAGGGATCCACGATAGTAGGACTATATCACATGTTAACTGCACCTAGAGATTCATCATTCCATTCTGCTGGGTAGCCACTACATGCTGCTGGGTGTCACTGGTGGATGGTGGGACTCATAGGGATTATCTTGATGATCGATAAACCCCAATGTAAATCCTTTTAAAACTAATAGGAAGATCAAATCTTCACCTTGCGCGGGTAGATGATCACCGCGAATCTGAATTCGTGGTTTTAGGAAGAGGGTTCGCTTGAAGCCGTTCAAACGTCCGGCCTCTACGGGTATCCACACGAAGCAGGATCCGATCCAAGCTCTCTATCTCACCGGGGTGCTAGCTCCCTTGCAGAGATAGCTTTTGATGGCTGATCTCCTCTCTTTCAATCAACTCTTGATTGCACTTGAGAGGAGGAAGAAGAAGGATGAAGAAGAGGAAGAAGATCACAGCCTTTCGCAGCCTTCTTCTTTGTCTTGCGTTGGAACAAGGAGGGAGGAGGAAGGGACCCGTCAAGCACCTTCTTTTCTTTTCCTTGCTGTCGGCTGAAACAAGGGAGGGAGAGGGTGGCCACGGCACCAAGGGAAGAGAGGAATCCAATACCTAGGGCGCCGGCCCCTAGTCCTCTTCTTAAAGGGATTGGAGCTCCTAACATTTAGGAGTTCCATGACAACTTACCTAAGAAGGGGCGCCGGCCCTAGCTCCTCATGTCGCCCTAGCCAAGTGGAGAGGGGCTGATGTCCCTCTTACTTGGTTAATCTAATCCTCTTCCAAAGAGGATTAGGTGCCTCTCTCATGGTTTAATCCTAATCTAATTAGGATTAGCCAATTTTGGGTTCAATCTATGCTAGTCCTAATCCTATTAGGACTTGGATGAATCATGACTCAATTGAACTCTTCAATCCTAATCCAATTAGGAGTCATGTTGATTCATTAGATTATTAATTAATTTAGACTTAAGGAATCCTAATCCAATTAGGATTTATTTAATTTTAGTCCTAATCCAATTAGGACTCTATTTGAATCCGAAGTCCTAATCCAATTAGGATTTCTAGGAATCCTACTCCAAGTAGGAATCCAATTTTAATTCAAAACTCCTAATCTCATTAGGATTGAGGAATCCTATTCCAAGTAGGAATCCCAGTCCTAATCCAATTAGAACTCTAGGTATCCTACCCGAAGTAGGATTCTTGTTTCAAGTCCAATTAATTAATTCCTTTTTCCTTCTTCAACTTTTTATCAATCAAATTGATTTCTTGTGATTCCTAATCACGATTTCAACCATCGGATCGGTCAACACTTCTAGTGTGTGTGACCCCATAGGTTCTATTCTGACTGGTAGTGAGATATATTGTGATCTCTATCACTATATCATTGAAAACTCCTTTCAATGGGTTGGAACGATTCCAACTCAACTCATTAGGGTTTATCGATCATCAAGATAATCCCTATGAGTCCCACCATCCACCAGTGACACCTAGCAGCATGTAGTGGCTACCCAGCAGAATGGAATGATGAACCTCTAGGTGCAGTTAACATGTGATACAGTCCTACTATCGTGGATCCCTACAGGACGGAGGTCATGGACAACTCGTCAAACCCCATCGTCTGTCATATGTCAAGATTTATTCGACTCGAGTTCGATAGTGAGAAACTCTTTCTCCACTGTGCATACTGCCCCGGCCGAGGTCTTAAGAACTCAGTCTTATAAATCACATAGGATCTCTCCTTATCTATCAAGGTCGATAGATTCCATATAGGTGCATACCCTACTCCTACAGTGAACTTACTGCAGCCAATCTACACTGCATGGACCCATATGGCTAGGGACCATGTATGTGTGCAGTCAAACTACAATAACCCCACTGTGAGCAGCCGAAGCACCGCAGGTCAAAGGACCAGTCACACTACTGCAACATCAAGCAAGTCACTGACGAGTGGATAGACATCCAAGTGACTTCTTGTATTGGTCACGCTCAGTACCCTTGTTCTCTAACAAGCACCTGCACTATCACTTCAGTGTCCCTACACTGTGGACTCAAGTCTCGTCCATCCAGAAGGAGAGTGATCTGTGCACTGATCGGATCGATCACCGTCCTCGTGATGATCCTTTGATCAGGAGCATTTAGAAATTAATCACCAATGATACATGGCTCAAATTCTCAACTCTTGAGAATATGTATCATCATCTTATTAATTTCTTGGACGATTCATAGACACATAAACAATATGAATGAAAAGATGCCTTTTATTTATTCAATAATAAATAGTCAAGTACAAAATTATGTCCCTAGAATCAACAATGTGTCAGCCAAATTGGCTTCTAGGGCATACATCTAACAAGGTCCATGATGAGCTTCACTGATTTACCTATGTTCCTTTGGGGAGATGCCTTACTCACAGCGATTTATTTATTGAATAGAGTTCCCTCTAAATCCGTTCCTACCACACCGTATGAAATATGGCATGGTAAGAAACCAAGTCTGGGTCATCTCAAGATTTGGGGATGTCCGGCCCACGTCAAGCGACTACAGGCGAACAAGTTAGAGGCTAGGACCATAAGTGCTCATTTTATAGGATATCCTAAAGAGTCATTAGGATACAATTTTTACGTCTCAGAGGATCACAATGTGTTTGTGAGCCGTCATGCCATCTTCTTGGAAAATCAGTTTATTCTTGATAGAGGCAGTGGGAGGAAAATTGAGCTTGAAGAGAAAGTCTCTGAAAAGCAACGAGTCATGGATCCTATAGAACCTATTCATAAGGAGCCAGTACACGATGTCCCTCAACCACCGCGTAGATCTAGTAGGGTCTCCCATCCTCCCGATAGATACTTAGGTATACTAGAAGAGGATACAGAGGAAATGTTCCTAGTGGGGGATAGGGATCACATACAGGATCCCAAAACCTACAACGAGGCGATATTTGATATCGATTCCGAGAAATGGCTGGAAGCTATGAAGTCAGAGATAGACTCCATGCATTCCAACCAAGTCTGGACCTTAGTAGATCCACCAGAAGGTATTGTACCTATTGGATGCAAATGGATCTACAAAAGGAAGATAGGTTCGGATGGAGAGGTAGAGACCTATAAGGCAAGGCTTGTGGCGAAAGGGTATAGTCAGCGCGAAGGCATTGACTATCAGGAGACCTTTTCACCTGTAGCCATGCTAAAATCCATCCGAACATTGCTTGCCATTGCAGCATTTCATGATTATGAAATCTGGCAGATGGATGTGAAAACTGCTTTCCTGAATGGATATCTTGATGAAGATATCTATATGGAACAGCCTTTGGGTTTTACTTCCAGTGATGGAGATCACAAGGTCTGCAAGCTGCAAAGGTCCATCTATGGACTAAAGCAAGCATCTCGGAGTTGGAACACTCGTTTCGATGATACAATCAAAACGTTTGATTTCATCAAAAACGAGGAGGAACCATGTGTTTATAAAAAAGGTTAGTGGGAGTGCTGTCGTTTTTCTCGTACTGTACGTAGATGACATTCTCCTGATTGGGAATGATATTCCCATGCTAACCTCGGTCAAGGTCTGGTTGTCAAAAGAATTCTCCATGAAAGACCTTGGGGAAGCATCCTATATTTTGGGAATAAAGGTCTATAGAGATAGATCTAAAAGGATGCTTGGCCTGTCACAGAAAATGTACATAGAGGAGGTGCTGAAGAGGTTCAGCATGGAAAACTCCAAGAGGGGTCTTTTACCCCTAAGGCATGGAATTCATCTCTCCAAGAAGATGTGCCCCAACACACCTGAGGAGATTCAACGCATGAGCAAGATTCCTTATGCATCGGCAATAGGAAGCCTCATGTATGCCATGCTATGTACACGACCTGATATAGCTCTTGCTGTGAGTGTCACAAGCAGATATCAGTCGAATCCAGGTGAAGAACACTGGACAGCTGTGAAGAATATTCTTAAGTACTTGAGAAGAACTAAAGATTTATTCTTGGTTTTTGGAGGATCATCAGAGTTAAAGGTAGAAGGGTACACAGATTCAGACTTCATGACTGATGTCGATGACAGGAAGTCAACATCTGGATACGTGTTCTTGTGCAATGGTGGTACGGTGAATTGGAAGAGTTCTAAACAACCGATCATTGCTGATTCGACTATGGAAGCCGAATACATCGCCGCCTCTGAAGCTGCTAAGGAAGGCTTCTGGTTCAAGAAATTCATTGCAGAGCTGGATGTGATGACATCAGATGCCATAACACTCTACTGCGATAACAATGGCGCCATAGCCCTTGCTAAGGAGCCAAGGTCTCATCAGAAGTCTAAGCATATAGAGCGGCGCTTTCACCTCATACGCGACTATGTGGAGAAGAAATATGTAGAGGTACAGAGAGTAGACTCCGCGGATAACGTGGCAGACCCGTTCACTAAGCAGCTGAGTCAGCAAAAGACTGAAGCCCACCTTGAGAAGATGGGCCTAAGATATATGACCAATTGGCTTTAGTGCAAGTGGGAGATTGTTAGATGTATGCCCTAGAAGCCAATTTGGCTGACACATTGTTGATTCTAGGGACATAATTTTGTACTTGACTATTTATTATTGAATAAATAAAAGGCATCTTTTTCATTCATATTGTTTATGTGTCTATGAATCGTCCAAGAAATTAATAAGATGATGATACATATTCTCAAGAGTTGAGAATTTGAGCCATGTATCATTGGTGATTAATTTCTAAATGCTCCTGATCAAAGGATCATCACGAGGACGGTGATCGATCCGATCAGTGCACAGATCACTCTCCTTCTGGATGGACGAGACTTGAGTCCACAGTGTAGGGACACTGAAGTGATAGTGCATGTGCTTGTTAGAGAACAAGGGTACTGAGCGTGACCAATACAAGAAGTCACTTGGATGTCTATCCACTCGTCAGTGACTTGCTTGATGTTGCAGTAGTGTGACTGGTCCTTTGACCTGCGGTGCTTCGGCTACTCACAGTGAGGTTATTGTAGTTTGACTGCACACATACATGGTCTCTAGCCATATGGGTCCATGCAGTGTAGATTGGCTGCAGTAAGTTCACTGTAGGAGTAGGGTATGCACCTATATGGAATCTATCGATCTTGATAGATAAGGAGAGATCCTATGTGATTTATAAGACTGAGTTCGTAAGACCTCGGCCGGGGCAGTATGCACAGTGGAGAAAGAGTTTTTCACTATCGAACTCGAGTCGAATAAATCTTGACATATGACAGACGATGGGGTTTGACGAGTTGTCCATGACCTCCGTCCTGTAGGGATCCACGATAGTAGGACTGTATCACATGTTTAACTGCACCTAGAGGTTCATCATTCTATTCTGCTGGGTAGCCACTACATGCTGCTAGGTGTCACTGGTGGATGGTGGGACTCATAGGGATTATCTTGATGATCGATAAACCCTAATGAGTTGAGTTGGAATCGTTCCAACCTATTGAAAGGAGTTTTCAATGATATAGTGATAGAGATCACAATATATCTCACTACCAGTCAGAATAGAACCTATGGGGTCACACACACTAGAAGTATTGACCGATCCGATGGTTGAAATCGTGATTAGGAATCACAAGAAATCAATTTGATTGATAAAAGGTTGAAGAAGGAAAAAGGAATTAATTAATTGGACTTGAAACAAGAATCCTACTTCGGATAGGATACCTAGAGTTCTAATTGGATTAGGACTGGGATTCCTACTTGGAATAGGATTCCTCAATCCTAATGAGATTAGGAATTTTGAATCTAAATCGGATTCCTACTTGGAGTAGGATTCCTAGGAATCCTAATTGGATTAGGACTTCGGATTTAAATCTAATCCTAATTGGATTAGGACTAAATACATCCTAATATGGATTAGGGTTTCTTAAGTCACAATTAATTATTAATCTAATGAATCAATAAGACTCCTAATTGGATTAGGATTGAAGAGTTCAATTGAGTCAAAATTGATTCAAGTTCTAATTGGATTAGGACTTACCTAGATTGGATCCATTGGTTCACCCTTGGGCTAAACCTAATAGGATTAGGGCTTGACCACATTAGGGCAATGCAAACCCTAATGTGGACTAGGGTTTACCAAGAGGGAGGGGCGCAAGCCCCTCCCCCTTGATCCATTGGTGCGGCACAAGAGAGGGGGCCGGCGCCCCCTCTTTGGAAAGATGTCTAGGGCTCCTACTTAGTAGGAACCCTAGATGGCTATAAAAGGAGGTGTGAGGCCGGCGCCCTAAGCATAGAAGAACTCCTCCTTCTCCTTGCCGTGAGCCTCCCTCTCCTCTCTTCTTGTGATCAGCCGCAAGCAAGGAAGACCAAGGCCAAAGGTTGGCGGCATCCTCTTCCTCCCTTCTTCCTTCCAACGCAGGGAAAAGAAAGAAGGCTGCGTGGGGATTCTTCTTCTTCCTCTTCTTCAACCTTCTTCTTCCTCCTCTCAAGCACTTTCAAGAGTTGAAAGAAAGAGAAGAGATCAGCCATCAAAGGAGTCTTTGCAAGGGAGCTAGCACCCCGGGAAGACAAGAAAGCTTTGATTGGTTCTCTACTTCGTGTGGATACCCGTAGAGGCCGGACGTTTGAACGGCTTCAAGCGAACCCTCTCCCATAACCACGAATTCAGATTCGCGGTGATCGTCTACCCGCGCAAGGTGAAGATTTGATCTTCCTATTGTTTTAAAAGCTTTAATTCTTACCTAATTACGAAAGGTCTCGAAACAAGCGTTCATGCGATGAACGTCGAACCCGTGCATGCCGATTCCGCTGCCATCTGAAAAATTTTTGAAATATCAGCGGCATGGGCGGGTTCCCAACAATCCGCATCCCGGATGGACGGGATGCGCGACCCGGATGGACGGGACTCGCGTCCCGGATGCCCGGGACGCGAGACCCGTTTTGGCCAAACATTGGTGCGGCTCCTCCTAACTTCTAGGAGGAGTCCACACCTAGGGCTTCAAAGAAAAAGAATAAAAAAGGGGGCAGCCCCCTTTGGGATAATTCTTGGTGGTTCTTTTTAGGCGAGCGGCCTCCATCTCTCCCTCTCTTCCTTCTTCCATCCGCAAGGTAAAAGAGGAGCAGCAAGGATGTTTGATTCTTCCTCCTCTTCATCAGATGCATGGAAGAAAACAAAGAGAGAAAGGTGTTTCTCTCTTCCTCCTTCTTCTTCCATGGTAAAGAAAAGAAAAGAAAGCGTTTCTTCCTTCTCCTTCTTTCTCCTCTTGGAAACAATCAAGAGTTGATTGCTTAGAGAAGTTCCAACTATCAAAAGGGATCTCTGCAAGGGAGCTAGCACCCCGGTGAGATCGCAACCTCGATCAATCCAGATCTTCGTGTGGATACCCGTAGAGGCCGGACACTTGTGCGGCTTCAAGCGAACCTGATTTCCACGATCATCAAATAGCGGTGAAGATCTACCCGCTCAAAGGTAAAGATTTGATCTTTATAATTTTAATTGTAGATCTGAAAATTAATCAAGTAATTAATTTTAATCCTTTCCTTCAGATTTCATGATCTTCTGAGTTAGAGAACTTAGAATTTTTTTGAAATCTACGTTCCTCTGGCGTTCATGAGATGAACGACCCCGCGCGCGTCTTTCCGCTGCGATCGTCGCAACGCGTGTGAGGGTAAACCGACAGAATTAGAATTAAGAATTCTCTACCCCTTTTCTATTATAAATTTTATCTCGTTATGAATCATTGGAAGACATCTTGATCTCATTCTCTAAATGTATCGTAGGTGTCGTATTCATTAGTGATGTATCACATTAAATTGTATTTCTAATTTGATATTTTCTCAATGGTTGTGTCAATCATCGAAATAACACTATCATCCTCAATCTCCCCCTTTTTGATGATTACAAAATATTGAGTCTGAACAGATTAATACTTATATTGAAATTAGAAGTTTTGTTTTAGAAGGAGCTCAAGTTGCTGACATTTAGCTTTTCAAATTTGAAAGTGAAGACTCCCCCTCTTTCATCCAAATATTGCTAATTAGAAAATTTGATTTTCTCCCCCTTTCTTTTGTATTTTATTAAGGATGAAACTTCAAAAATTTGAGATAAAGCAAGAGTTTTAGGTTATGTATCGAGGCAAGAAAAGTATGTGCCAAATTTAGAAATCATTGTTACATATTGCTCCCCCTTAAATGAATATTATCTCTTGCTATTATTTTTAAACTTATTTGTCCCTTTATGTTGCAACTTCTTTCTTTTCTTACTTCTCCTCATTTTTGTTATCATCAAACAAGTGTATAGCAATAGATAAGTAGAAGCACTAAACAATACAAATTCAAATTTCATTGATCAAAATGGAACATTGTAGTACTTTAATGCCAAAAGTACAATGTTCTTCAATTAAGGTATAAAGTACATCAGCCAAGTAAAATGCATATAAGAGCTAGATAAATTTTAAGCACTAGACATGATAGACTACTGTAGTGCTAACATCGGGCCTAGGAGGAATCTAAAGGCTGTGATCTAGTCCTCATCCTCCTAGCATAAGTGGCGAGGGGAGGTCGAGCCTGATGAAACTGAGTCTGGTGTGGACCTCGCTGAGCTGGGTGACTCTGTGCCGAAACCTCCGACTCAGTTGGTCGGTGCACAGATGGACCATGAGCCTCTCTCTCTCTGTGTAATGCTCTCACCTGGTCTCTGAGGTCTCTAATCTCAGCAGTCATAATATCCATCCTGCTCATCATCCCATCAGAAAGAGTCCTCACCTGAGCTGACACAAGCTCAGTCATCCTACTCCAAAACTCCTCTGTGCATCCCGTAGGTGCGGATGATGAAGGTCCAGCCTCTGAAGGTGCCGTAGGATGATCCACAGGTATCTCATGCTCAGGGACAGAGTCTCCAATCTCTGGTGCATCACCCTCTGGTGCATGTATCCCTGCTCCTCCACGCACCCACTGCCTGTTCACCTTCTCAGTAAATAGCAGATGCCTAGATATCTCTCTCTCCACAGATATGTCATGCTGCCTGAATATCAGGGTGAGTATCATACCATAGGGCAAAGAAACTCTTGATTTGCATATGGCCTCTCGCATCTGCCGGATCATCATAGCTGGAAGATCAGGGGAATACCCTGAATGACATGCTCCATAATGACCATGTCTCGCTCAGATATGTGATCAAATCTCCCACTCTTTGGAAACAAAATCCAACCTATGAAGTTGTGCAACAACCTCATCTCAGCTGATAGAGAGCTAGCTATCACATTTTCGGAGTAGTCAAAGTCATCTCTCTCAAAGATTATCTGTAGAGCCCTCAACTTGTTCTCTAGTCTTTCTGGTATGGCTCCTTCGTAGAGGAGATGAAGCAACTCACTCAAACTTTCTTCTAAAACTCTAACCCTTACTCCTCGGACCTCAGACACAAGCCCTCCCGGTCCAACTTTTAGAAAGGCGTAGAACTCACGAACCAAGCCCGGGTAGGTCACCAAATCTAGGGAGCAAAGATACTCCCATCCTTGCTTTCGGATCCAATCCCCCAAACGGAACCCTTCTTGATCCAAAAATTCGGAGTGGATCCTTCTCCCCGTGGTTACCGGTCTCCTCGCATATTTTGCATGTTGAACTGAAGGGGAAGAAGGTGGAGGAGACTTTACACATGTCTCACCTTGTGGGGGCATTGTAGAAGAATCTCTAGCATGTCTATCTACAAGGGTTGGCCGTGAAACTCTCCTGGATCTCTTGGCAACGGCTCGCTTGGGTCCCATTTTCACCAAATACTTCCTTAGGTCTTGATCCAACGGCTTGGGGAAGCAATCTCCTACTGTTTGGAGGTGATTGGAAGAGATTGGAAAGTGAGAAATAGGATTTTAGGAAGAGGACAAATGAAAATAGTGCCCTAAAATGGCTCTCGGGTCCCCCTTTTAAAAACAGGGTCCCGCCATTGGGTCGACCCCAGATTTTTCTTGGGTCGACTCAACGTGGGGTCGACTCAACGTGGGGTCGACCCCATTCTGGCTCGAGTCGGCCCCAGTTCAGGCTTTTAAATTTTTTTTTTTTAAATTCTTTCTTTCTTCCAATCCTTACCAAATCTTTGTGGGACACTGATATATGAGTAAGGAGTCTATAAGTCACTAATTTGACTAATGTTTCATGGGTTTTTCAAAATGGGAGGAGAGTATCACGTGACAACTTGTTCTCTTCATTTGTTTTCAATCAAAGAGATCACATATACCTAATTCCCTCCTAAGCATACAGAATCTATCTTCACTTAGAGGTTTTGTGAATATGTCAGCTAATTATTTCTCAGTACATACAAGTTCAATACATACATTCCCATTTTGTACATGATCTCTAATGAAATGATACCTTATTTCAATATGTTTGGCTTTATTGTGCTGAACCGGATTTTTGGTAAGATTAATGGCACTAGTGTTATCACACTTTATAGGAATGTTATCTAATTTAATACCATAGTCCTATATTTGTTTCTTAAGCCATAGTACTTGAGCACAGCAACTCCCTGCAGCTATATATTCAGCCTCAGCCGTTGATAATGCTACTTGTTACGGGGGAACTCAGCCACCATGCCCCACGTGACCGACACGCGCGCCCAAGAAGACTACAGCTGCCCCTTGATCCAGTAACCCGACCCCGAGTCGGATATCTTCGGCTTCGCAGCCCGACCCCGAGTCGGCTGCCCCTTGATCCAGTAACCCGACCCCGAGTCGGATATCTTCGGCTTCGCAGCCCGACCCCGAGTCGGCTGCCCCTTGATCCAGCAATCCGACCCCGAGTCGGCAATCTCTCGACAACGACAGGCTGTTCCCCTGAAGCACGCCACGACCCTCTGCTCCACTACTCCCTGCAACGGTCGTATCCGGCGCTGCTCCACGATCTCCTGTAACAGCCGTACAAAGCGGAGCTCCACTACGCCCTGTCACGGCCGTACCCAGCGCTGCCCCACGACGCCCTATAACGACCATGTCAGTGGCAACTCCATCGTGCCACACGATGACCAACCCCCCAGAAGGACCCCCCAGCCTGGTATATATGCTGCGGGGGGAGAAGCGGGGAGGTAAGCAAGAACTTCCAGAGCATTCTCCTACGACCTGCAATTATCTCTCCTTCTCCTCCAATCTCCTCTGACTTGATCGTCGGAGGGCCCCCACTACCCCAGTGGTGGTGCGAGGCTTGCTTGCAGGTTTTCCGGTGGAAGGTGGAGCACAATCAACATCAACCAAGGCAGCTCAGACGGAATCCCGTTGACACCGCTGTGCCAATCGTTCTCGGTTTGGACCACCAGCAACAGTTGGCGCTAGAGGAAGGGCCCGAATCTTAGAGCGATCGTAATGGCACGGCGAGGTGGTCGTGGAGCTTCCAATGCCTCCGGTCGCGGGGCCTCTCGCGCCTCCGGCCGGGAGGCCGCTGCGTCTCCAACACATTCTCAGCAACACTCCACCGTTCCACCCCCGATTCAGATGGTCGAAGCCGCTCAGTTCGACCAGTTAGCCCAGCAGGTCCGCACCCTTGCGGAGGCGGTGCAGAACCTGCAGGGTGTGATGTCTCGGGCGCCGCAGCGGGCCCAGGAGCCGCTGCTCCCTGAGCGCTCACCTGTCCTCCTTAACCCGCGCTCCTTCCTCTCCCATGGGGAGGAGCGCCGGCGCGAGGAAGATTCTCGAGCACGGTCCATTCTGTCGGGACCGTCCCATCGAAGCTGCGCGGGGTACGAGAGGCGGGCCCGGGCGCGTTCCCAGACCCCCCAGTCCTCAAGGAACCCGCGCTCCAGTCGGTCCCCCTCTCGGTGCTCCTTGTCTCCCACCCATCGGTCGCGCTCCCTGGACCGGCGGGTGGACGATCTCCACCGACAACTCCAGGTCCTGAAGGGCCACTCTAAAGATCCCTTCGCCGACTTGGAGATCTCCTCCCAACCGGCGCTTGCCTCGAGGATCCTGCGGACCCCGAATCCGCCGGGGTTTAAAATGCCGGCGATCGAGCCCTATGACGGGGCGGCGGACCCGCGGGATCACGTCGAGAGTTTCAGGACCCTTATGCTCCTCCACGGAGCATCAGGTCCTCTCCTCTGCAAGGCTTTCCCGGCGACCCTCCGTGGCCCGGCAAGGGCGTGGTTCGCCGGCTTGGAGGCTAACTCGATCCAATCCTTCGATCAGTTTACCCGCCTCTTCATCACCCATTTCGCCGTCAGTAGCCGGCGGCGACTGGTCTCCGACTCCCTCTTTGATGTCCGGCAAAACGAGGGAGAAAGCTTGCGGGATTATCTTACCCGCTTCAACAAGGCTACGTTGGAAGTCCGGAACCTGAGCCAGGAGGTGGCTCTTTCAGCCCTGAAGCGTGGCTTCCGAAAGGGCAGACTCACCTTCTCCCTGGACAAACGCCTGCCGCGGAGCTTCCCGGAGCTGTTGTCCCGGGCGAACCAGTATGCGGACGCCGAGGAGGCGGCCGCCCACCGGAGCAAGGAGGCCGCCGAGATCCCTCCAAAGCTCGGGAAGAAAAGGCGAAAAGAGGCACGCCAGGGGAGGAGCCCGACGCCTCAACGTCGGCGCAGAAGCCCGTCGCCGGCGAGGAACCACGGCGCCCTACGCCCTCGTTCTCCGCCCCGACGTTTCAACCGGTACACTCCTCTCCTGACTCCCCGGGCCCAGATCCTCATGGAAATCAAGGGGCGAGAGGACCTCCCGGTCCCGAGACAGATGAAGAAGATCCCTGGGAGGAGGCCCTCTCGGGCGTACTGTGAGTACCACCGGGACCACGGCCACGACACCGAAGACTGCTTCCAGCTTCGGGACGAGATCGAGGCTCTCATCCGCCGAGGGCGTCTCGGTCGATACGTGAACGACCGACGTCCCCCCGCAGACTCGCGTCCGGCCGACCCGGCCCCTCCGGAGCCTCGAGAGCAGAATCGACCCGTCGCGGGCGTGATCCATACTATCACTGGGGGCTGCCCCCGGCCCGAGAGGAACGCGGGGGGCTCGACTGAAGCATCAAGGGCAGCCGTCGCAAAGAGGCAGAGGGTCGGTAATGTAATCACTTTTTGTGATGAAGATGTAAAGGGGGTTCAGACCCCCCAAGACGACGCCATGGTGATCTCCCTCACTATGGCAAACTATGATGTAAGGCGTGTTCTTGTGGATAGTGGAAGCTCAGCTGATATTTTGTTTTACGAGGCCTTCCAAAAGATGAGCTTGTCCAGACAATTGTTGCACAAAACATCCACCCCCCTCATAGGATTCACTGGAGACGCTGTCTCGGCCGAAGGTGTCGTTGAGCTGCCTGTGACTGCGGGCGTTGCACCCGCAGAAGCCACGGTGCGGCTCGGGTTCTTGGTCGTCCGTGTTCCCTCGGCCTACAACGCTATCCTCGGATGACCCGGACTGAACGCCCTTCGCGCGGTGGTCTCAACGTACCACTTGCTCATGCGGTTCCCCACGGCGGCCGGGATTGGAGAGGTCCGAGGTGACCAACCGACCGCAAGGCAATGTTTCTTAGCAACTCTCAAAGGAAAGAAGCCCGTAGAAGCCTTAAGCGTCGAGTCCCTCGACGCCAGAGACGAGGTGGCCTTGCGGCACGGGGAGCCGGCCGAAGGTGTGATCGAAGTTCCCCTCGAGGAAGGTCGCCCGGACCGGACGGTCCGGGTCGGCACCAATCTCGACCCGGGAGCTCGGGCTCGGTTGGTGGAATTCCTCCGAGCCAACGCCGATGTATTTGCCTGGTCGGCGGCCGATGTACCTGGGATCGACCCGGAGGTCATTTCTCACGCCCTCAACGTCGACCCAACCCACCGACCAGTAAAGCAGAAGAAGAGACACTGTGCCCCGGATCGGATCCGAGTGGTCGACCAGGAGGTAGACAAGCTCTTGGAGGCAGGATTCATAAGGGAGGTCAGCTACCCCGAATGGCTGGCAAATGTCGTACTTGTCCGGAAGGCGAGCGGAAAGTGGAGGATGTGCGTCGACTACACCGACCTGAACAAGGCATGCCCCAAGGATAGCTTTCCGCTTCCGCGGATAGACCAACTGGTTGACGCGACTTCCGGATATCAGCTGCTGTCTTTCATGGACGCCTTCTCCGGCTACAACCAGATAATGATGGCTCCACAGGACGAGGAGAAAACTGCCTTTATAACAGACCGGGGGCTGTACTGTTACAAGGTAATGCCCTTTGGTCTGAAGAATGCTGGCGCCACTTACCAGCGCCTCGTCAACAAATCTTCAAAGGACAAATCGGCCGGAACATGGAGGTGTACGTGGACGATATGCTGGTGAAGAGCCGCCATGCAGACCAGCACATCGCGGATCTGGAGGAGACTTTTGCCACCCTGCGGAAGTTTCGCATGAAGCTGAACCCAGCGAAGTGCGCCTTTGGCGCTTCGGCCGGGAGGTTCCTCGGTTTCATTGTCAACCAGCGGGGGATCGAAGCCAACTCTGACAAAATCAAGGCCATCCAAGATATGTCCCCTCCGACCAAAGTGAAGGAGGTTCAGGAGCTCGCTGGGAGGGTCGCCGCGCTCGGACGATTTGTGGCAAAGTCGGCCGAACGCTGCCAACCTTTCTTCAAGGTGTTGAAACGCCCGAAAGACTTCCTCTGGACGACCGAATGTCAAGCAGCATTCGACCAGCTCAGGAATACTTGGCGTCTCCTCCCTGCTGTCCAAGCCGCAAGAAGGGGAGATGCTCTACCTTTATCTGGCGGTCTCCCCAACCGCAGTCAGTGCCCGGTACTGGTTCGGGAAGAGGCAAAGTTCCAGAAGCCTGTGTACTACATCAGCCGGGTCTTACGGGATGCCGAGACGCGGTATACGAAGGCTGAAAAGATCGCCTTCGTGCTGCTGACCGCGACCAGGAGGCTTCGCCCTATTTCCAGGCCCATTCTGTCACCCTCTTGACCGATCAACCGCTGCGGCAGATCCTCAGCGATCCTGAGAATGCAGGACGGCTGGTGAAGTGGGCAGTAGAACTTGGTGAGTTCGACATCCGCTACCAGCCCCGACCCGCTATCAAGGCCCAGGCGCTCGCGGATTTCCTCGCTGAGTGCACGGTGCAGGAGGCGGAACCTAGGTCGCCGAAAACACTAGCCTCGACCTCCCGATTTGGACGCTTCACACCGATGGGTCGTCGAACCCCGAAGGTGGAGGGGCCGGGCTGGTCCTCACCAGCCCTGATGGAGTGATAGCCGAGTATGCCTTGAGGTTCGGATTTTCAGTAACCAACAACGAGGCGGAGTATGAGGCCCTAGTCACGGGACTCAAACTCACCAAGGAGCTCGGCATCCGGCGCCTGAAGGTCTTCACCGACTCCCAGCTGGTGGTCGGGCAGGTCCGTGGGGAGTTCGAAGCCCGGAACCCGACCATGCAGAATTACGTCCGGAAGGTGCAAGCACTCATTCCCGACCTCGGCAATGTCGACATCCAGCAGGTCCCAAGAAGTGAAAATGCCAGGGCCGACAGGCTGTCCCGCTTAGTGAGCGCAGACGCGCACAACTTGTCGAGGGCGATCTACCTGGAGACCCTGGATGCCCCGAGCATCGGCGAGGCTGGAGCGGTGATGGCGATTGACCCGGAGCCGTCTTGGATGGACCCGCTTGTCGCCTACCTCGCCGAAGGGATCCTCCCTGAAGACGAAGATCAAGCTCGGCGACTTGTTATGAAGTCCGCCCACTACGTACTCAACGAAGGGAGGCTCTATCGGACCTCGTTCACCGCCCCCCTCTTAAAGTGCCTCCGCCCCTCGGAAGCGGCCTACGTCCTCGGCGAAGTCCACGAAGGCGTTTGCGGATCCCACTTGGGGGCTAGGTCCTTGGCGCACAAGATCATGAGGCAAGGCTATTATTGGCCTACCTTGTTGGAGGACTCAAAGGATCATGTACGGAAATACGACGCCTGCCAGCCGCCACGCCAACGTCCAGAGAGTCCCTTCTGTCCCCTTGGCACCAATCACTGCACCCTGGCCTTCGCCCAGTGGGGAATGGATATCCTCGGACCATTCTCCGTCGCTTCAGCTCAGCGGAAATTTTTGATTGTTGCAATCGACTACTTCACCAAGTGGGTGGAGGCAGAGCCGCTGGCCACTATCACGGAGGTGCAAGTCCGGAAGTTCGTGAAGAAGAACATCATTGTCCGATTTGGGGTACCTCGGGTCCTCATCTCGGATAATGGGCGACAGTTCGACAACAAGCATTTCCGTGACTTCTGCGAGGAGTTCGGGATCGAGCATCGGTTCACATCTGTGTCGCATCCCCAAACCAACGGCGAGGCCGAGGTCACAAATCGGACAATCCTCCAAGGAATCAAAGCGCGAATCGGTTGGACGGGGCAAGCTGGGTCGAAGAACTCGAGAATGTCCTTTGGGCGTATCGGACCACGCATCGGACCCCTACCGGGGAGACGCCTTTCAGCCTAACCTATGCACGGAAGCCGTTGTCCCCGTGGAGCTCGGACTCCCCTCACCTCGGGTGGCCGCGCACCGACCCGAGGCCAATTCGGAACAACTCCGAGGGAACCTGGATCTCTTGGAAGAAGCGAGGAAAATGGCGCGCAGGTTCGGATGGCGATGTATCAGCGGAGGGTGGCCCGATATTACAACTCCAAGGTCCGACCGAAGCTTTCAGAATCGGAGATCTGGTGCTAAGGCGAGCTAAAGCATCTCGACCTGCGGAAGGTGGGAAGCTAGCGCCAAATTGGGAAGGCCCATATAAGGTTCGTGGGTAAACCGACCTGGCTCCTACCAGTTGGAGGCCCTAGATGGTCGAGAAATTCTAAGGAGCTGGAATTCGCTAACCTGCGGATTTATACCAGCTAGAACGACGATGCCAGAAAGACAGTTCAAAAATGTATAACACTTTGCATTCAATAATTTCTGGTTACAACGGCGTGCTCGTGTGATTACAAGGGAATTCCCAGAGGGGAATTAGGGTGTAAAGAAAGTAAAGAAGAGGTGGAGACTCCGAGGAGCTGAAGATCTGGGATCCCAAAACCTCCATCTGAAGCGGTTGCAATCCCGTCGGAAGTGGGTGCTTCCAACCGGAGGCCGCCATCGGTGTCTCACGAAAGAGACGAAGAGCCGGCGCGGATGAAGAAGAAGGGACGAAGGAGAAGTCCACACTGCCTCCAACCGGAGGCGCCATCCACGCCCCACGAAGAGGATGAGGAGCCGCCGCAGACGAAGCTCCCGCTGCCTCCAGGGGAACGCCACCTCCAAGGGATATTCCGGTCCTCC